>NC_056731.1:1195205865-1195210865 GCF_019279795.1 Protopterus annectens | reverse complement strand
TACTCCAAAAAAAATTACCACGTACCTTTAAGTGTCAATTTCTCCACACAGACTTCATGTCCATTTCTTCATTTGCCATGGCTCTGAGCACAATATTATTTGCCGAGGGCTTCACCTTAAGATTAAGAAAAAGTAAAAAGCCCTCCAAGTAGAAGAGAACGGCTCACTTGAAGGAAGACTGGGCAACGATTTCTCAACAAGATAAAATCTCAGGATTAATTCTCTTTTTAATAGTAAGCCAGTTAAGTTACTGCAAAGTGAACACCTATGGGTGATGTAGAAAAATACATGTACTTGGCGTGCCTACAACAAGAGAATTATTCCACAGGTGCACAAACAAAATAAATGTTAAAACTCTGAAATAGCAGAAAAGGACTTTTTTTTTTTTTTTGGGGGAGATTTGACAGTAAACTGTCAACAATACACAGATGAAAGAAAGATCGATCAACTATGAAAAACTGAGCATTTTTGTACTACAATTATTAGACACTTTGAGGGAACCAGTCTGGGGTCATTTCTTTTCCACTTTCCATTTCCACTTTTACCAAAGCACTGTTAAAATGTGAGGGTGTCTGCAGTACAATGGGGGAAAGGGGAAAATTTTACCAATCACATCTGCAGCTTGCATCTTTATTATGGTGGACAGACATCCATTTAATCAGACAGCAGTGTTTACCTGCTTTGGTGGAGGTATTCATGCTGTCTTCCCTTTTGACACAAGATAAAGAAAGGCCAATTTATATCTGACGGCTAATTTACCAGATGTGATTTACTGAAGAGTTTTTGTGAAACAAAATTTCAAAGCATGTTTAAACCCCTTATCCCAGTCTTAATAAAATTATCTCAAGACACTGATTTTTATTACCATTTCTGAGATCTGTAAAATATTACCATGACCTTTTTTGTATTATAAATGCAAGTTACAAGAAAAAAACAAGACTAATGGTCCATAAAGCCACGAACCTACACTGCTGTTTGTTTGCTATACATGCAGACAGCGTGGCTACGATGAAGCAATTCCCAGTAGCTGAAGTGTAATGCAGTGAAAGAATTAATATTTGAAATGTTAAGCACATCCTTTGCTAAATTATTATATCCAGTTCAACATGATGACTGGGTGCACAAACATCCCCTTGAACATTTTTTTCTTGACCAAGTTTTTCATGTTTCATTTATGTTTTAGTAGAATACGTTTAGGAAATAATGAATTTTTTCTTGTTTATTCTGCTAAATTCAGTGCATACTGTCAACTGCACATAACTCAGTCTGGCAGCATTAGGGGTAATTCTGGAACACTACTGGTGAAAGAATTTGTTTATGTGCTAGGCCTTCAAATTTCTACTGCACTAGTAGGAAGTTGTATTCTGAATGGCTGTTTCAAATATTCATGCACATATATACTCATCTACTTCTAAAGCTCGAAGTTTCAAAACTTTGAATTTTAAATGGCCGAGACCAGATCTATAAAGCCACGGAGCATATTATTACGGATCTCATAAACAAGGATATAGGTAATCTCCAAGCACTTGACCCCATCCAGTTGGGATTAGTCAAGGGCATATCTTGCCCGTTGAACTTGGCCGACTTCTTTGAGACCGTCACAAAGGCTCTGGATAAAGGAAAGTACAGTTTCCCTTGACTTTGCCAAGGCCTCTAACAATCCCAGACTCCAGCATCATTGAAAAGCTAACACAACTTGGAGTAAATCCCTGTCTCAAGTGGGTGGCCAACTGGCTCATTCCACACCTTTCGGCTCCAGAACTTGGACCAAAGCTCCAAAGGCAGTGGTGTTTCCATATTCATAAAGGATGCACACACCTCCAGACTGCTGGCCCAACACAATGCATCTGAGATACTTCAGGTGCAGCTAATATTTGGTAAGACAGATTCAGGTCGTAGCCTGCTATAGGTCCCCAACCATGTCCCAAAACTCACACTCCATATTCCTAAGCACCATGGAGAATATTAAGGTCTAACCCAACACTCTTATTTTGGGCGACCAACTACCCCTCCATTAACTGGGAAACCTACTAGTGTACCAATACACTTACCCAATGTTTCCTGGAATTCATTCATTCCAGTGCCTTCAACCAGCTCGTTCTTACCTGCATTAGAGGTAGCAACATCCTTGACCTGGTCATTACGAACATGGGCGACCGCTGCTCTACACCAGTAGTCAACTCCTTCCTGGTTAGATCCAACCACAAGCTAATCACCTTGGAAATCCACATCCCTCCCACCCCACCCCCACAAAGGTAACCACCATGAAAAACTTCTCCAAAGCTAACCTTGGGCTCCTAAAAACAAAGGTGGCTAACTTCACTGGAGCCATGAAAATAGAGATCAGCTGCATGATCTCAGAATCATACACCAATGCACTGAACGAACACATACACAAATGCATCACCATACCCAATAGAACCAAGACGTTCTCCTCCAAAAAAAGGAAGCCAATCCTGTTCTGGACAGGAGAGAAGGATCAAAAGGCAAACAGGCATGGATGGCTGACAAATGGGCTTTAATGGATGAATACATCAACCAAGAATGAAGAAGCTCACAGAGATACTGAAGTACAGTGGAGGATTCAGATGACAGTGGGTCCAGTCTGTATTTGTGGCAAACAGAATTTTTTCCTCTTGGTTGTGTATGATTTTTCTGGTAGGTTTCCTACTTCCTGTAAAACTACCCCACTCTCTGAAAAAAAACTATCTTTACAGGATCAGAACTCAATCATCCACAGAGTGACACAGAGGTTAAAGTTGGGGTGTAAAAATTAATCTTTCAGTTGGGTGATTAGATCTGGATGTGTTGGGAGTTTTTCCAGTAGTTTCCCTTGGACAGATGGAAAACTGTGAGAAACCAATGCTGTCTTGGCCAGAAAGGAGGCAAAAGCAGCAGTTTTGGAGCATCTTTTTTGAACTTTGGCAGGATCCCTGGAATAAGTGTAAGTGAAGAGTAGGCATATAGGAACCACCCCATCCATTAGAAAGAGAAGGTGTGATCTTCCAGGCTAAAGGAAATGGGGTCCTAGTGCAGAACAGAAGGAGCTAATGATACTTTGGAGATGCAAGGTTTTATCTGAGGTGTGCTCCAGTGGCATACAACTGTTTGGAACATCTGCCTGATCAGGGTCCATTTGAGGGGGTCCATGAGGATCCTGCTTAAAGAGTCAGCTAACACATCCTCTAGAGAGGAGATGTAAGCTGCTGTGAGGGTCATGATAAGCAGGTCATTTGCAAGACCTCCTGTGCCAACCTGCACAGGGGATAGGACCGTGTGCCTCCTTGCTTGTTTACATACCACATCACTGTGAAGTGTGGTCTGTGTACACAAGAAGAGTGCCTGGATTCCAAAGGTGTAAGAATATCTGCAGAGCTTGCAGAAGAGCCCTCATTTCTTTCAGGTTAATATGTTACTTCAGGAGAACAGATGTCCATTTCCCCTGCAGGCCCCCCCAAGCACTGTCTAAGACATCAGTGTAAAGAATTTGGTTGTCAGCGACTGGGGCGAAGAGAAAACACAGGTCAAGAGAAACCAGTTTCTCCGACCAGAGAAACTTCTCCTTCATGCAGGGCAATAGAGGGATCAGGGTGTCCAAAAAGTGACACTGCTGAGACCACTGACCATAGTTATTTTCAGATACCAATGACATTTTCCTCATATGCAGCCTAACCAGCTGGAATCATTGGAATGGACGAAGCCATGAACCCTAGAGCCCTAAAGATCACCCTTGCAATGCAATGACGCACAGAGTAGAGGTATTGGAAGAAACTTGCCAAGCTGTAGGCTTCCCTGAGGAAGAGAGCGCCCCTCATATGGCCTGGGTTTAGCCTACAACCCAGAAGGACTTGGTCCAGGGTGTGAATGAGATGGGATTTCTTGTAACTGATGGTGAATCCCCCATTGGTTAGGAGCCGTACTGCAAAGGGATGATTTTTCCCCCCAAATAAACATCTTTATTAAATTATCACATATGGCATAGGCAATCTTATATTTATATAAGTGAAAAACAGACACTACTTTAATTGCAAACATACATTACAAACACCACTGAAACAAATGTAAGTGCAAACATTGTGCAACACTTATAATCTATCCAATAATTGTCAGTTAAGCATCATATGGCTCATTCAAATCCTGCCTCAAACTTAGTTCCTTCTCTGCAAATATTGTTCCCGCAATTTCCATTTTTTTCCTATGTAGTTTGCTCATTCCCTTTTCTAAAGATCCCAATTCCAGTTGTTTTATCTCTGTTACTGTAATGGCTCCCCCTAATAATGTTGGTCTACGCTTTGATTTCCATTTACTGGTAATTGCTTTTTTGGCAACCACCACAATTAGGCTCAGCAAGGCTTTACTGTGTCTAGGCAATTCCAATTCTGTACCATAGCTCCAAAAAATCATCTCCCTAGTCAACCCAATCCGCTCACCCAGCATCTCTGACACAGCATCGCAGACCACAGGGAATCCCCCTAAAGTCTGCCAGCTCACTACTTCCACAAAATATGTTCCTGGCCTGTCATACCTCCAACATTTGCTATCCACATGAGGAAAACTTCTTTGGAGTCTACTTTGGGTATAAAAATACCTATGTAAGCACTTTCAGGCAAAGATCCTACATCTTAGACTTTGTTGCATATTTGGGAGACACATTATCCGCGGTGGTGGTGCTGCGGTAGCGTTGTCGCCTCACAGTAAGACACTGTCCAGTTCAATTCTCAGCTAGAGCGTCTTCTGCATGGACACATGCATGAATGGGCGTACCTACGTTGAAGGTTGTGTGTCAGGGCTGGTAACTTGGCACGTAAAAATCAACTACCAATCATTAGTGGACCGGAGTTCCGCTGTGGCGACCCCTAAAAGGAAAAAGCTGAAAGACACAAAATATATTCCCCCATTGTCTCTTTGGGAATTGCTTACCCAATCTCTCTTCATAATCATTTCTAAGCTCCTTTGATTGATTCTTAGTTATCTTGCAATATTTTATATGCTCTACTAAT
>NC_056731.1:1195193365-1195200865 GCF_019279795.1 Protopterus annectens | reverse complement strand
TGGCAAACAACAAAGGGGAAATTGGATAACCCTGCCTGGTTCCTCTACTCGAGCATAAATTATCAGAGAGCCCCACCCACTTTAGTTTGGGTCTCTGATCCCTCATATATACTCCTAATCAACCTTATAATTGTATCATGGAAAGCAAATGCTTACATTGCCCTATTCATGAAGTCCCAGTCTCCTCTGTCATATGCTTTCTCTGCATCAAGACCCACCAATAACAGTGGTATTTTCTTACATTCTGCTTCACTTGGGATCATCAGTGTTCTGTTACTGTGAAATATTTGCCTCCCCTCCAAAAAAACACACTGATCCATATCTATCAATTCTGGTATCACTTTTGCAATTCTTATTAAATACCTAACAAATTTAAAACAGCCTAAGAAACAGAAAAAAAGGATGTTTCAGCAAGGCACTTGTCTGACAACATTTAAGAGAAACAGTGGTACCAACATCCAAACGTGGATCAGTCTGACAGGGGCACGACTTGTGTTTGGCCTAGCAGTGAGACAGAGGATCTCTTGTATATGTCCACCTTTTTACCCAAACTGGAGGTCATACGTCAGACACACACAAGAAGGTGAAACTTTGGTACTGTGGCCAGACATCAGTGATGAAAAAACATCTGTTATGAATACTGCAGCAGTGACTTCAGTTAGCCATATTTTCAAACAAAGTGCAGTTGTGTACACTTACCATAAATGTAGCTGTTTGAGTGTATTCACTGTTGCAGTCAATACATTTGGGTTATCTGCCTGCAGGTAAGCCCTCAGACAGCCTGAATATCAAAATCTTTCCTGCGTTGGATGCTGTTTCTTCTTCCATGACGTCAGGGGTATATAAAACATGCAGCCAACACCATTACATCAGCTTTTCTTGCCCCAGATATCAGGTGCCTCCATAACGGAAAGCAATTATATGTTCGGTTACACCTCCAACAAAAAGCAAATACACCAGAAAGCTGAAATACACTAAACAAGAATAAATGTACAGCCAAGAGAAGTCAGGGGGCTGGAGGGAGGGTAACCAGGATGCCAAGAGAAGTCAGGGGGCTGGAGGGAGGGTAACCAGGACTTCAACAGAGAACACTCGAACATCTACATTTATGTTAAGTGTACACAACTGTGCTATGTTCTTCATGTTTCACTGTTGCAGTCATTACATTTGGGATAATTCCCAAAGCTAAGGAAGAGAGGAGGAAGTCAGAGAGAGCATTAGGACCAGCTATTAAGCCCTGCAAAACTGCAATGGCAAAACCAGCTCTGGATTAAGGAAAAAAGGCATGTGGTAATGCTTGGTGAAGGTATGTACAGAGCTCCATGTAGCAGCTTCTAGGATGTCTCTGGTAGGGACACCTCTGAGAAAGGCTGTAGAGGTAGATGCAGCCCTGGTGTGATATGATCTTATCCCCTGTGGGGTAGGTTTTCCATGGTGCTTATAGGAGAAATGAATGCAGTGGACTATCAACTTAAAAATGGTTTACTTTGAAATGGCCTTCCCCTCTGCCCCTGCAGCAAAGCCAACTAGCAGCTGTTCAGATTTTCTGAGAGGCTTAGTCCTGTCCAAATAAAATCTAAGTTGTTTGTGCACGTCCAAAGAGTGCAGTATTCATTCTCCTTTGTTTTGTGGATTTGGGAAAAAAAGTAGGCAAATTAATGGACGGATTAAAGGCCACACTAGACACCACATTGGGCATAAAGGAAGGATTGGTCGTGAGGGAAACCTGGTCTGCATGGAAGATGATGAATGGCTCCACTGCCATGAGGGCCTGTAATTCAGACACTTTTCTTGCTGAAGTGATGGCTAGAAGAAAGGTTGTTTTCCAAGAAAGGAATTTCAACTATGCAGTTGCAGCTGGCTCAAAAGGAGGGAGAGTAAGGTTTTCCAATACAAAGTTAAGGCCCCAGGCTGATGGTCTTAAATTTTTGGTCTCTTTGAGGAATTGCTTTAGCAGGGGGTGAGAGAAGAGGAGAGGTTCAGTGTTATAATGAGCTGAAAGCAGAGGCATGAATTTTAATTGACGAGAAGGAAAGGCCCTTGTGGAGCATCTCTGTTAAGTACTGAAAAATATGCAGTAAGCTGGGCACCGGTGTGCCCATCCCCCAAGTCTGGCTCCAGGAACAGTATCTTTTCCACTTTTCAGCACGGATTTTCTAGTACTAGGACTCTTTGCCTCCAGAATGACATCTAGCACCTGCTTACTGAGGGATGTTATTGGCGAGCTCAATGAATTAGCCAGGCTGCAAGGTTCAGGGTTTGAAGTTGAGGGTGCAGAATCCGGCCCTCCTGCTGGGACAGCAGGGAAGGGGTCTGAGGCAGGTGTCATGGTTCCAGTAGTGACATACTGCACAAGAGGGGTTACTAGTGTTGGTGTGGCCAGTCTGGTGCACTCAGTATTATCCTTGGTTTGTCCTGTCTGATCTTTAGCAGGACTTTCGAGAGGAGTGGCAGAGGGGGAAAGGCATAAACTGAGAGGCTTTCCCAGGTGAAGGACAGGGCATCCACTTTCCAAGCTTGACTGTGGGAAGTCCTTGTGCAGAATTTGTCCAATTGGTAGTTCTGAGGGGAGGCAAACAAGTCTATCTCTGGATTCTACCATTTGTTTCTCAAAATGTTGAATATCTTTGGTTCCAGTTTCCACTCGTGTGGGTCCATGAGATTTCTGCTTAGGTCGTCTGCCAGTGAATTTAGCTTGCCTGGCAGGAATTGAGCTTGTAGGTGCACTTGGTAGCTCAAGGCTGTGTTCCACAGAGACAGGGCTAGTCTGCAGACAGGGTACAACGAGTGGGTTCCCCCTTGCTTGTTTATGTACCACATACCTGTGTTGTCTGTCTTTACAATAACTGCCCTGGAAGAATGTGGTCCTTGAAGGCTGTCAGGGAATTCTGTACAGCTAACATTTCTTTTTGGTTGACATGCAGGTGCATCTGACTTGGGTTCCATTTGCCCAGAATGCACTGCCCTGCCAAGTGAGCCCCACATGCATAGTCGTATGTGTCTGTTAGGGTTTGGGCGGCAGGGGGTAGAGTGAATGGGAGCCCCATGTTGTGGTAGCACACCTCTGCCCACCAACTCTGTCTTTATGCAAGGAATGATAGGAATCATTGATTCCAGGTCCTGAGAATGTTGCCACCATAGGCTTTTTAGATACCATTGTAGTTTCCTCATATGCAGTCTTGCATATGGAATTAGCAGAATGCAAGTGGCCATGAACCCCAGGGCTTGCAGGATTTTCCTTGCAGATAGCTGGATCTTTGTGGCCAGTAGTTTGAAGTAGGCTGTTAAATAAACTTGTTTCTCTGGCGTGAGGTAAGCCATCTGGGAAGTTGTGTTCAAGCTTGCTCCCAGGAATACAATTTGTTGGCAGGGTACTTGAAGAGATTTCTTTTCATTTATGGTGTATCCTAGTGAGGTTAAAAATTTCTTTACAAATGCCAGATGTTTTAGTAGCATGTCCTGCCTGAATTAGACAATCATCCAGGTACAGGTATTTATGAATATTTCTTTGCCTGCAAAATGCAACGGCTGGAGCTAGACACTTTGTGAATACCCTGGGCGCAGTAGATAAGCCAAAGGGAAATGCAGAGAACTGATGGTGCATGGAGCCTGCTCTGAAGCGTAGGTATTTCCTGCAAGATTCCCTTATTGGAATGTGCAGGTAAGCTTCCTTTAAGTCTAAGGTTGCCAACCAGGCATCTTCGCCTAGCATAGGAAGCAGCTGTTGAAGTATTAGCATTTTGAATTTTGGGATTACCAAAAAGGTGTTTAGAATGGAGAGGTCCAGGATAGGACGCCAGGAGTGGTCTTTTCTGGGTATCAGGAAAAGTCTTGAGTAAAAACCTGGTCCCCTTTCTTCTGCTGGGACAGGTTGAATAGCCTTGATATTTAGAAGAGAGAGAGAACCTGCTGTTGAGCCTCTGCCCACTGACTTGGGGGTAGGTCTGGCCAACGGTTTGGTGTTGATAAGGTGTGGAAGTGGAATCTGTATCCTTGGAAAACTATATTTAAAACCAATTTGTCCTGGGTAATGAGTTCCCAGTTATTTGCATGCAGGGTGATCTTCCCCCCTAATGGAGCAGGCAGTTGAGCAGGGCTTGGAAGGTTTAGGGTTAAGTCATTGTGGCATTTTTCCATAGGGAGGTGTATTACTACTTCCAGCTTTGGAAGTGGGAGCCCCCCCACTGCTTAGGCCTGTGAGTACCTTGGAACTGTAGCCTAGGTGGTCTGCTGTTCCTGGGTTTGGACTGAGAAGCCTGGAAGAGACAGTAAAGGACCAATTCTTAAAAGGCCAATGCCTGCTAAATCTAGGAGGCTGTACTTACAGGAAATATTTAACAGTTTTGCATAGATTTAGCTTGTTCCTCCATCTTTTTAAGGACTTATTTTGCTTTGTTGCCAAACAGGCGGTCTTGGTTTACGGGAGCATCCAGTAATTTAGCTTCAACATGCTCTGGCAAATTTTGCTCCTTAAGCCAAGCATGCCTTCTAAGTACAGACGTAGTGACAGCAGCCCTGTAAGATACTTCTAAAGAGTCAAAACCACATTGCAAAGTACGTTTACCAACTTGTTCAGCAGAATGCATTAAATCTTGTAATTCTTTACTTTAGCACAGACAAGAATCATCATTTTCTGTTTAAGCAGTCCCATAATATGCTGCTGACACTTTAACATATGAAACTGGCAGTTTAAGGCCCTAATAGCCAAAGTAGCAGAAGTGTATACTTTCTTACCCCATCTGTCCAAGGCCCTGGAATCTCTATCAGAGGGGGTAAGGTTTTTGGCAGTAGTAGCCTTAATGCCTTTAGGTCCTTGGGAAAATGGTCTCTGGGTCCGCAGTAGGATTCTTGAAGAGGAACATGAGAGAGTCAGGTACTCTGTAATACATGTCATGCTTCCTGGGAGCTGGAGATAAAGTGTCTCTGGCCAAGCTAGATTCCAAGAAGGCATAATCTACAATGTCCAGGACAGGAGGGATAGCTAAAGGCCCGTGTTGAGGGAGGAGTAAGAATTCCCTAAGCCTCTTTTCGGAGTCAGAGTAATCCTGGCCTTCCAACGGAAATGCTCCCAAAGAGTGTGCAGGGCTTCACCAAAAGAAAAATCTTCTGGAGGGGAAGCAGAGGGAATGGAATCCTCTGCATCAGAATCCTCATAGGAAGATCAGGGCAAATCCTTATCAGAAGAAACAAACATTTCAGAATCCTGATCAGAAGAATCAGAAGGAAAATCAGTTCTAGGTCTCTTAGAGAGTGAAGGCTGGCTTCTCCTAATTACAGTAATAAGGTCTTCAGCCATTCTTGTTTTTTTTTTTTAGGGATACGAGCCTGACTATGCGGTTTGGACGTCAGTTTTCTAGGCGTGGGTCGAGTTTTAGGTCTTGAAGAAGATGGAGTCTGTTTGAAATGCAAGTCAGTAGGCCTGAATATACACTCAGAAGCCGGTGCCTGCACAGCGGCTCCGGACCCATCCAAGGTAGAGACATCCACAGGTTACATAGTCGAAGAAGCATCTCGCGGCATACCGGACTCCGAATGGGTCTCAGTAGAGGCCTGTGAAACTGAAATAGTGGGCATCAAAGGCTGCGAAAGCATCTCACTGAGTACCGGTGAACTGGCGACTAGCTTAACGGAAGCGTTGGCCGCTTTGGACCTATGCAGTCTGTCTTTATCCTTACGTTTTTTCAGAATGTCGGTAGTCTGATGGCTTACCGAAGCCATGTCTGGATAGTTAAACAGAGTACCAAAAGATTTTGCTGCAAAAAGAAACAGACAACGAATAGTCCGGGGGTTGAATAAGGCATAAAACCGACAGCGAGGGATGTCGTGATCTGGGCCTAAGCAAGGAATGCAGTACAAATGAAAATCTTTATGAGGTATTACAATTGTTAACTTTTACTGACATTGGTTAACAGCAAGAAAAAGGATCCCCAACGGGTTACTTAGCTTCTTTTTTTTTTTTGAAGACTTCGGTTCTGAAACTCAAAAATTTCAGGAGTCGGCCGACCAGCACTTGCGAACTGCTTCTGCTTTGGGTACCACGCGGCAAGAAAGACGGATGTAGTGGCGTCAGCTGCATGTTTTATACCCCTGACGACCTGACGTCATGGAAGAGAAAGCATCCAATGCAGGAATCCAAGACTTTTATATTCAGGCCGGCTGAGGGCTACCTGCAGGCAGATAACTCAAATGTAATGATTGCAACAGTGAAACACAAAGAAAATCGTAAACCTACTTGACATGAATACTTCAAATTGTGAGAGGGGCAAATATCTACACAATCTGGAAGCAACCCCCTCAAACAAGATGGCTTGTGAGCATCATACACTACCACAGACACCTCATCACAATCAGAAATTGAAACCTATGGGATTAAGACTTGGGTCTCAGCAGATATCCACCACCACATCAGCACCATGTTCACACAAACTACAGGATCACAAGGAATTAGACTGCAAGCCATCTAATGCTACAAGTTCCCAGAGTAAAAAAAACAGGGGTCTATGTAAAAAGAATGATCATATGAAATTTGACTATTTCAAAAATCTAACTCATATGCTCTACTTCAAATGATGAACGTATCCCTATTCGCTTAAACAGAAAATTATCACCAGACTGTGGTACAGTGGGGATTGGGAAATATGCCCTTTCCCCACTGTGGTGCAATCATGTAGTTGATATATACAATCAGCAGGGGGTGTGAGGAATGCTGGGGGGGGGGGGGGCTTGCCCGCTGCTAAAACACTTTGTTTTACATATGTGACTTTTTAAACAGTCAATCATGAGTTCGATCATATGAAATTCAATCATTTCAAAAGTTGATCATATGGCATAGATCCTAAAAATATCATCATGTTACTCAGACATTACCAACAGTTACACCAACTCCACACTCAAGCTTGGACAAAGAAGATTAGAGTTAGTTGTCTTTTTAGTGCCAGAAACCATGACATCACAAGAGCTCTAAAATCCATCTCACAGAATGCTTGACACCTAGTAGTAGTCCATGCAGGTGTGAATGCCCTAAGATAAACAATCACAAGGTACATGCAGAGACACCGGTCTGATATCACCATGAGTGTGTCCAATGCAGGCAAAACACTGGTCTTGGGCAAAATTCTTTCTCTGCCCAGAATGAACCTATATAGAAAGATGTCTGGCTTCAACAATTGGCTTAGTAGTTGGTATCATTCTGGGGGACATGAGTCAGCATGGGACAAGATTATTAAAAGTCCAGTTTGATTTGACAAGGACAGCCTGCACCTCCTGGTCCAACTGTATAGTGGCAAAATCCATCTCTCTCCCCATAGTACCTTTTTAGGCAGGATCGAGTTAATGGCCATTACAGCATAGCAAATATAAACATAGCTATATCCAGTCCTAAAAATGGTTCACACCATTATGAAAGTACATAAACTGTTTAGACAGCATTAAAAAGGAGAAAAAAATGTAAAGGAACCAGTTTTTATCAGCAGGGACTCAGTTTTCCTTAAATACACCTAG